>NC_069737.1:586048-591048 GCF_027358585.1 Pangasianodon hypophthalmus | reverse complement strand
ATTTACTTCTCTAATAGAATTGTTTTAGTTTCTTTGGGTTTCCTGAAACTCTGAGTTCACACAGATTTGCTGTTAGATGTTTCTGAGACAGAGCCTGAGACCCGCGTGTTGAGGTTTCGGCACCGGGACTGGGAGGCGTTCTGGACGTACGTGAGGAGGCGTGTGTTTCCATGGACACGGAGCTTACGCTGTGTGATGTATTTTTTTCTTTTATAAACAGTATAAGAAGGTACCGGATGGAATTTTGCCGCCGTCTACGCCCAAGTTTGCGTACGGAGCCGTGAAGATGAAGAAAGTAAATCTCTTTTCTTTGTCGAGTTTAGCTTTGTTATTGTCTTACGGAATAAAAATTTTACTGTCAATACGACATGCGTTTTTTCTAATGTTGTGTGTGTGTGTGTGTGTGTGTGTGTGTGTGTGTGTGTGTGTGTGTTATAGTTGACGACCGTATCAGAATCCCTGGACATTCTCTCGATTTCTGGTCCTGTGAAAACTCTTTACCCGCTCACCTTTATCGAGCTCAATCAGGTAAATCACTCACACAGCTTCAGCATCAATGTTTGTTTGTTTGTTTGTTTGTTTGTTTGTTTACGAGTTGATTTTATCCAGACAGAAGCTCTAAAAGCTGAGCACTGCCTCTTTGACACTTCTGGGATTTGAACTTACAACCTTCTGGATTTTTTTTGCCAGTTTGATTTAACCGTCTGCAGATGAAACTCATTAACCGAATTATTTCTAATTTCAGTAATAAAATTAATTTTAAAAAATCAGAATTAATCAGAATTTGGTGTTATTTTATCCCTAAATCTTTCTTAGTGAAATATTTTATTATTTTCTCTGCTATACTGTTGTATGCAAAAGTTTGTGCACCCCTGACCAAAATGATATATTTGATTGAAGTAAAAAGAATTAAACTTTTGCACATACCACAATTCCTGCTTTATTTTACATTTTTATTAATTTTTTAAAATTTCATTGTGACTGTAATTTTTGTGTCATGTTTGATTTTTAAAAAACACATCTAATGCTAGCAAACCCTTCACACACTCAGATCACCGTTATAAAGCGATTATAAAGTGTTTATTGTTGATGTTTTTCCGTTTTCAGCACTTCGGCTTTGTTCTGTATCAGACGTCACTTCCTGTGGACTGTTTAAACCCGACTCCTCTCTCGTCTCCTCTAAACGGAGTTCATGACCGAGCGTACGTCTCTGTAGACGGAGTAAGAACACGTTTATTTACAGCAAATCTTCATTTATATAGAAATATAAAGCCTGTGTTTAGCATTTATTTCCCACAAGCTATACACACGTACATTACATATTTTACTCTGTGATTTTTAATTCTAGGGCCTTTATTATACGGTTATGAATCACTGTGAAAGTTTATTAATCTGTAATTTTTCTAGTATTTTTCAGTATATTTTATTTTATATTTTATAAATTACACAAAAGAGAGAGATGTTATATGATAAAGGCAATAAAAGCAGGAATTAATCAAATTTCATGTAAATTCAGGTGGAAGATAAAAATCGATAAAAAACAGTGTTTTATTATAGTTGCACGTGTGTGTGTGTGCGCGTGTGTGTGTGCGCGTGTGTGTGTGCGCGTGTGTGTGTGCGCGTGTGTGTGTGTGTGTGCGCGTGTGCGTGTGTGTGTGTGTGTGTGTGTGTGCGTGCAGGTGGCTGTAGGGGTTCTGGAGAGAGACAGGGTTATCAGCATTAATATAACGGGGAAGGCCGGGAGCAGACTGGACGTGCTGGTGGAGAACATGGGCCGAGTCAATTACGGGAAATACATCAACGACTTCAAGGTGCAGCAGAGATTTAATCTCTATTTTATTTACACCAATAATAATAATAATAATAAACAACTGCAGCAGAGTTACAGAATTAAAATGCAGATTAATTCCTGAGAGAATAAAACAATCAGATTTACAGCGTTTACTGAGCAGTTAATATTTAATTAAAATATTCGAGTGTAATAAAGTTTATATTTAATAAATATATAATGTCAAGCTGATGTAAAACTATTATTATTATTATTATTATTATTATTGTTATTATATAATTATTATTATCTTGTGCAGAATAATTTACTAATCATTAAAATTCCTCAGAATAGTGTTTTAAAATAATTGCATTATCTTTATATTAAAACATTATAATAAAACATAGTATTAGATTATTATAATTTTATTGTAGTATAATATTTTTATATTTTGATATATTTTGTTATTCTATGTTATAAATAGTAATAATAAGAGGTTATAAAACGAGAGCTGTGGATTAAATGCTCTGATAAATCGCGCACGGTGCCGTGATGGAGAGACGGAGGAAGGCGGTGACGCTGTGCATAAATAAATACCCCCCGTGTGGTGGCTGTGTTCTGCAGGGTCTGGTGTCGAATCTCACGCTGGGAGCAGAAACTCTGAGGAACTGGACGGTGTTTAGTCTCAGTATAGACGAGGTGGTGAAGGAGGGGCTGCTGTGGGGCAGGGTGTCTCTACAGGACACTGGCCCCGCCCACTCTCCTGCCCAGCCCACCTTTCTGTCTCCGCCCACCTTCTACGGAGGCACGTTGGAGATTCCTGATCACATCCCAGACCTTCCGCAGGACACGTACATCCAGTTCCCCAACTGGAGCAAGGTGTGTATAATAATTATAATAATAATAATAATAATAGTCATAATTACTATTTCTGCTTCATGTTTCATAACGTCTTGTTTGTTTGTTTTTTTGTTGACAAATTGAGATAAAATAAAGAGACACTTTCCTTTTTCCCGTTAATAAAGGGTCAGGTTTGGATTAACGGCGTGAACGTGGGTCGTTATTGGCCGTCACGTGGTCCTCAGGTCACTCTGTTCGTTCCTGCGTCTCTCCTCAGCACCAAGTCGCCCAATAACATCACGCTGCTGGAGCTGGAGGTGTGTCCCTGCACCCGGGGTCAGTGCGTGGTCGAGTTCACACACACACCAGTCATCAACTCCACCGTCACACACATCAAACCTTACACGAGGGAGAAAACACTGAACACACGCTGAACACACACCATTTCATAAAACACACTCTTCACATCAGCACTGTGCACGAACTGTGTGACGTTAGTGACGGGGTCAGGGTGACGTTAGTGACAGGGTCAGGGTGACGTTAGTGACGGGGTCGGGGTGACGATAGTGACGGGGTCAGGGTGACGATAGTGACGGGGTCGGGGTGACGTTAGTCACGGGGTCGGGGTGACGATAGTGACGGGGTCGGGGTGACGTTAGTCACGGGGTCGGGGTGACGTTAATGACGGGGTCAGGGTGACGTTAGTCACGGGGTCGGGGTGACGATAGTGACGGGGTCAGGGTGATGTTAGTCACGGGGTCAGGGTGACGATAGTGACGGGGTCGGGGTGACGTTAGTCACGGGGCGACGGTAGTGACTGGATTAGAGTGACTGTAGTGACGGTGTGACGTTAGTGACGGGGTCAGGGTGATGTTAGTCATGGGGTCAGGGTGACGGTAATGACGCGGTGACGTTAGTGACGGGGTCGGGGGTGACGTTAATGACGGGGTCAGAGTGACGGTAATGACGGGGTGACGGTAATGACGGGGTCAGGGTGACGGTAGAGACGGGATTAGAGTGACGGTAATGACGGGATTAGAGTGACGGTAATGACGGGATTAGAGTGACGGTGATGACGGGATTAGAGTGACGGTAGAGACGGGATTAGAGTGACGGTGATGACGGGATTAGAGTGACCGTAATGACGGGATTAGAGTGACGGTGATGACGGGATTAGAGTGACGGTAATGACGGGATTAGAGTGACGGTAATGACGGGATTAGAGTGACGGTAATGACGGGATTAGAGTGACGGTGATGACGGGATTAGAGTGACGGTAGAGACGGGATTAGAGTGACGGTGATGACGGGATTAGAGTGACGGTGATGACGGGATTAGAGTGACGGTAATGACGGGATTAGAGTGACGGTAATGACGGGATTAGAGTGACGGTGATGACGGGATTAGAGTGACGGTAGAGACGGGATTAGAGTGACGGTGATGACGGGATTAGAGTGACGGTGATGACGGGATTAGAGTGACGGTAATGACGGGATTAGAGTGACGGTAATGACGGGATTAGAGTGACGGTAATGACGGGATTAGAGTGACGGTGATGACGGGATTAGAGTGACGGTAGAGACGGGATTAGAGTGACGGTGATGACGGGATTAGAGTGACGGTGATGACGGGATTAGAGTGACGGTAGAGACGGGATTAGAGTGACGGTGATGACGGGATTAGAGTGACGGTGATGACGGGATTAGAGTGACGGTGATGACGGGATTAGAGTGACGGTAATGACGGGATTAGAGTGACGGTGATGACGGGATTAGAGTGACGGTAATGACGGGATTAGAGTGACGGTAGAGACGGGATTAGAGTGACGGTGATGACGGGATTAGAGTGACGGTAGAGACGGGATTAGAGTGACGGTAGAGACGGGATTAGAGTGACGGTGATGACGGGATTAGAGTGACGGTAGAGACGGGATTAGAGTGACGGTGATGACGGGATTAGAGTGACGGTGATGACGGGATTAGAGTGACGGTAATGACGGGATTAGAGTGACGGTGATGACGGGATTAGAGTGACGGTAATGACGGGATTAGAGTGACGGTAGAGACGGGATTAGAGTGACGGTAATGACGGGATTAGAGTGACGGTAGAGACGGGATTAGAGTGACGGTAATGACGGGATTAGAGTGACGGTAGAGACGGGTTAATATACACTGTCTGTAGTTCTAAAAGTTTGAAGGACGTGTTTATAAAGTTAAATATTTCTGTGACGATTCACTCTGGGATTTTTTAATAAAACTTTTTGCACTTTTCTTATTGCTGGGAAAAAAATGTGAAATAATTTGTTGTATGAATCTTTTATACTTTTATGGATTTCTGTTCTGTTGGTAATTATTTACCTGAAATGTTTACTGTGAGGAAATGTTCTGTACTT